>NC_092158.1:270000-273436 GCF_045791955.1 Oncorhynchus clarkii lewisi | reverse complement strand
AACGGTTTTAAATACTTTTACCCGTCATTCTATTGATATAGCCCGCTAGGGGAGTACCCTACTACGGCCCTGTCTCTGTCAGGGCAGTCCTTGAGTGCTTTATGGACACTTTAAGAAATCACGATGGATGCAGATTGCTATTAATCCTCTGTGCAACTGGTGATTGAAAACGTGCACCTGGTCACCCAAATCATGGTTCTCAATGCGCTTAGAGGTGTTCCCAAGATTCATGTCCGATAATGATGCACCCTACTACGGACCTTTTCAATGGGGGCCGGTCCGAATTATTTATGGAAGGTATGATTTTTTTTTTCTCTCTCTCTCTCTCTCTCTCAGGGCCGGCCCTGAGTGCTTTATGGACGGTTTAAAATATGACTATGGATGCAAATGCTCCTTTTCCTCCGTGCACCTGGTGATTGAAAACGTGCACCTGGTCACCCAAAATTTTAAAAACGGTTTTAAATACTTTTACCCGTCATTCTATTGATATAGCCCGCTAGGGGAGTACCCTACTACGGCCCTGTCTCTGTCAGGGCAGTCCTTGAGTGCTTTATGGACACTTTAAGAAATCACGATGGATGCAGATTGCTATTAATCCTCTGTGCAACTGGTGATTTGAAATGTGCACCTGGTCACCCAAAAATTATAAAACGGTTTTAAATACTTTTACCCGTCATTCTATTGATATAGCCCGCTAGGGGAGTACCCTACTACGGCCCTGTCTCTGTCAGGGCAGTCCTTGAGTGCTTTATGGACACTTTAAGAAATCACGATGGATGCAGATTGCTATTAATCCTCTGTGCAACTGGTGATTTGAAATGTGCACCTGGTCACCCAAAAATTATAAAACGGTTTTAAATACTTTTACCCGTCATTCTATTGATATAGCCCGCTAGGGGAGTGCCCTACTACGGCCCTCTCTCGGTCAGGGCCGTCCTTGAGTGCTTTATGGACACTTTAAGAAATCACGATGGATGCAGATTGCTATTAATCCTATGTGCACCTGGTCACCCAAAAGACCCGTGTGCATCTGGTAACCCAAAAATTAAAATATGGTTCAAAACCCGGGTAACACCACTCTATTTACGGACATGACAGTAGAGCTTACCCCCTGGAGCTATTGACCTCCAGGCTGGTAGGCCCTTACTCACCACCCGGGTATCACCCCTCTATTTCGGGGATGATACCAGCAGGGGACCCCCCCCCCCACCTCCACAACCTTGCATACCAGGTGAACCAGGGCACCCACACTTAAGCACCCCTCCTCGGACATTAAAGCAGATAACCGCGCTGTTATGAACCGCGTGCACCTGGTCACCCAAATGGAACTTGTGCACCTGGTCACCCAAAAGGACCGTGTGCACCTGGTCACCCAAAGACAGGCGTGCACCTGGTCACCCAAAGGCCGGCGTGCACCTGGTCACCCAAAGGACCATGTGCACCTGGTCACCCAAAAGGACCGTGTGCACCTGGTCACCCAAAGGCCGGCGTGCACCTGGTCACCCAAAGACCCGTGTGCACCTGGTCACCCAAAGGCCGGCGTGCACCTGGTCACCCAAAGACCCGTGTGCACCTGGTCACCCAAACGGCCCATGTGCACCTGGGAACCCAAACGGCCCATGTGCACCTGGTCACCCAAAAGACCCGTGTGCACCTGGTCACCCAAAAGACCCGTGTGCACCTGGTCACCCAAACGGCCCATGTGCACCTGGGAACCCAAAAGACCCGTGTGCACCTGGTCACCCAAACGGCCCATGTGCACCTGGTCACCCAAAAGACCCGTGTGCACCTGGTCACCCAAACGGCCCATGTGCACCTGGTCACCCAAAAGACCCGTGTACACCTGGTCACCCAAAATATTAAATATGGTTCAAAATGAATTTAAAGGCACTCCTGTCATTATTCCCCGCTATGGGAGCACCCTACTACGGCCCTGTCTCTGTCAGGGCCGTCCTTGAGTGCTTTATGGACACTTTAAGAAATTACGATGGATGCAGATTGCTATTAATCCTCCGTGCACCTGGTCACCCAAAACGGCCCATGTGCACCTGGTCACCCAAAAGACCCGTGTGCACCTGGTCACCCAAAAAGACCCGTGTGCATCTGGTAACCCAAAAATTATAAAACTGTTTTAAATACTTTTACCGGTCATTCTAATATTAAATCCCACTATGGAGCCCCACTACTGGGGAAAATTCACCGGAGGGCGCCAAAGGTAAATGGATTTTAGAATCCTCCATATATATTGTAGCTTTGGCGCACTCCAGTGAATTTTTTTAAGTACTGGGGCTTCATATTGGGAGTCCAGGTAAATGTTTTTTGAAACACATTTTTAATCATTTTAATGCATAAATGACACAAATACAAGGGTGAATTTCAAACAAATATGCTTTAATTAATCAGTTAATCATTTATTGATTTGTCCCTCAATCAGTGCCCGGGCCCGGCTGGCATTTTTGGGCAAATTGTGGTACCGGTAGTGGCGTGCCTGCGTTTCCAGAGAGTGACACATATGGTCAGCCACAGTTCCTCGGTCTGTATCCAAGCCTTGGTTAAAGTTCAATGTGGCAACACTGCGTCGAATTGTACCGAAGGTCACTTTACTTCCAATACCAAACTCTGCAAAGATTTGCCCCACATACTCACACAGATTACCGTAAGGTTGACCGCAGGATGTGAAAAAGAAGAGTTCTATTTCTGAGGTCATTCCACTCAGATGAGGCCTGATTTGATGGAATCGTTTAAGCCAAGTGTATTCCTCCTGACATAGAACAATTCTGCACTCCCCAAAGCTATAGTTTGTTTTGTGGCTAGCTACACACATCTGATAACCCCCACCTTCCGGGGTTACTTCATTGAAATCACTCTCACTAAACATGGTGACTGGGGATCGTCGAGTGCCATTAAATATGGCCAACCGGCTGGACATGAGAGCTGCAAACCTACGCCTGTCAGAGCAGGTGGCACGGACCTCCAGCCTACTGAGAACTGAAGGAATGGCTTGATTGCTTAGCTCAACAAAGCGTTTTAACTCCGCAGCGCTGAGCACCTCGTCCCTGCAGCGTTGGCGGAATTTTGCCCTATGAGTTGCCTGGCTCTGCCGTGAGTCCCTGTCCATCTTCGCCAAGCAGAGTAACATCTTTCGAATTCCAACGACCTTAGCTTGCATACCATTTGGCCGGAACTGAATGAGATAATTCAGGAAACCTCGAACATCGGCCCGGTACATTTTTAACGTGGATGGTGCCAGACCACGGTCATCACATTGACCATACCACTCATACACACGTCTGTAGTTATCCAGAAAACACAGTCCTTCATCGGCCTTGCCCTCTGACATAATGCGGAGGAATTCCCGTACTCGGGATATACTGGTGCGACTATTGTCAATTCGTTTAACTGAAGGTTGTCTACCCGTAATATATTGTTCATATTG